>NC_141274.1:0-5000 GCF_054856545.1 Hippocampus guttulatus
CCCTAACCCTAACCCTAACCCTAACCCTAACCCTAACCCTAACCCTAACCCTAACCCTAACCCTAACCCTAACCCTAACCCTAACCCTAACCCTAACCCTAACCCTAACCCTAACCCTAACCCTAACCCTAACCCTAACCCTAACCTCCTAACCCTAACCCTAACCCTAACCCTAACCCTAACCCTAACCCTAACCCTAACCCTAACCCTAACCCTAACCCTAACCCTAACCCTAACCCTAACCCTAACCCTAACCCTAACCCTAACCCTAACCCTAACCCTAACCCTAACCCTAACCCTAACCCTAACCCTAACCCTAACCCTAACCCTAACCCTAACCCTAACCCTAACCCTAACCCTAACCCTAACCCTAACCCTAACCCTAACCCTAACCCTAACCCTAACCCTAACCCTAACCCTAACCCTAACCCTAACCCTAACCCTAACCCTAACCCTAACCCTAACCCTAACCCTAACCCTAACCCTAACCCTAACCCTAACCCTAACCCTAACCCTAACCCTAACCCTAACCCTAACCCTAACCCTAACCCTAACCCTAACCCTAACCCTAACCCTAACCCTAACCCTAACCCTAACCCTAACCCTAACCCTAACCCTAACCCTAACCCTAACCCTAACCCTAACCCTAACCCTAACCCTAACCCTAACCCTAACCCTAACCCTAACCCTAACCCTAACCCTAACCCTAACCCTAACCCTAACCCTAACCCTAACCCTAACCCTAACCCTAACCCTAACCCTAACCCTAACCCTAACCCTAACCCTAACCCTAACCCTAACCCTAACCCTAACCCTAACCCTAACCCTAACCCTAACCCTAACCCTAACCCTAACCCTAACCCTAACCCTAACCCTAACCCTAACCCTAACCCTAACCCTAACCCTAACCCTAACCCTAACCCTAACCCTAACCCTAACCCTAACCCTAACCCTAACCCTAACCCTAACCCTAACCCTAACCCTAACCCTAACCCTAACCCTAACCCTAACCCTAACCCTAACCCTAACCCTAACCCTAACCCTAACCCTAACCCTAACCCTAACCCTAACCCTAACCCTAACCCTAACCCTAACCCTAACCCTAACCCTAACCCTAACCCTAACCCTAACCCTAACCCTAACCCTAACCCTAACCCTAACCCTAACCCTAACCCTAACCCTAACCCTAACCCTAACCCTAACCCTAACCCTAACCCTAACCCTAACCCTAACCCTAACCCTAACCCTAACCCTAACCCTAACCCTAACCCTAACCCTAACCCTAACCCTAACCCTAACCCTAACCCTAACCCTAACCCTAACCCTAACCCTAACCCTAACCCTAACCCTAACCCTAACCCTAACCCTAACCCTAACCCTAACCCTAACCCTAACCCTAACCCTAACCCTAACCCTAACCCTAACCCTAACCCTAACCCTAACCCTAACCCTAACCCTAACCCTAACCCTAACCCTAACCCTAACCCTAACCCTAACCCTAACCCTAACCCTAACCCTAACCCTAACCCTAACCCTAACCCTAACCCTAACCCTAACCCTAACCCTAACCCTAACCCTAACCCTAACCCTAACCCTAACCCTAACCCTAACCCTAACCCTAACCCTAACCCTAACCCTAACCCTAACCCTAACCCTAACCCTAACCCTAACCCTAACCCTAACCCTAACCCTAACCCTAACCCTAACCCTAACCCTAACCCTAACCCTAACCCTAACCCTAACCCTAACCCTAACCCTAACCCTAACCCTAACCCTAACCCTAACCCTAACCCTAACCCTAACCCTAACCCTAACCCTAACCCTAACCCTAACCCTAACCCTAACCCTAACCCTAACCCTAACCCTAACCCTAACCCTAACCCTAACCCTAACCCTAACCCTAACCCTAACCCTAACCCTAACCCTAACCCTAACCCTAACCCTAACCCTAACCCTAACCCTAACCCTAACCCTAACCCTAACCCTAACCCTAACCCTAACCCTAACCCTAACCCTAACCCTAACCCTAACCCTAACCCTAACCCTAACCCTAACCCTAACCCTAACCCTAACCCTAACCCTAACCCTAACCCTAACCCTAACCCTAACCCTAACCCTAACCCTAACCCTAACCCTAACCCTAACCCTAACCCTAACCCTAACCCTAACCCTAACCCTAACCCTAACCCTAACCCTAACCCTAACCCTAACCCTAACCCTAACCCTAACCCTAACCCTAACCCTAACCCTAACCCTAACCCTAACCCTAACCCTAACCCTAACCCTAACCCTAACCCTAACCCTAACCCTAACCCTAACCCTAACCCTAACCCTAACCCTAACCCTAACCCTAACCCTAACCCTAACCCTAACCCTAACCCTAACCCTAACCCTAACCCTAACCCTAACCCTAACCCTAACCCTAACCCTAACCCTAACCCTAACCCTAACCCTAACCCTAACCCTAACCCTAACCCTAACCCTAACCCTAACCCTAACCCTAACCCTAACCCTAACCCTAACCCTAACCCTAACCCTAACCCTAACCCTAACCCTAACCCTAACCCTAACCCTAACCCTAACCCTAACCCTAACCCTAACCCTAACCCTAACCCTAACCCTAACCCTAACCCTAACCCTAACCCTAACCCTAACCCTAACCCTAACCCTAACCCTAACCCTAACCCTAACCCTAACCCTAACCCTAACCCTAACCCTAACCCTAACCCTAACCCTAACCCTAACCCTAACCCTAACCCTAACCCTAACCCTAACCCTAACCCTAACCCTAACCCTAACCCTAACCCTAACCCTAACCCTAACCCTAACCCTAACCCTAACCCTAACCCTAACCCTAACCCTAACCCTAACCCTAACCCTAACCCTAACCCTAACCCTAACCCTAACCCTAACCCTAACCCTAACCCTAACCCTAACCCTAACCCTAACCCTAACCCTAACCCTAACCCTAACCCTAACCCTAACCCTAACCCTAACCCTAACCCTAACCCTAACCCTAACCCTAACCCTAACCCTAACCCTAACCCTAACCCTAACCCTAACCCTAACCCTAACCCTAACCCTAACCCTAACCCTAACCCTAACCCTAACCCTAACCCTAACCCTAACCCTAACCCTAACCCTAACCCTAACCCTAACCCTAACCCTAACCCTAACCCTAACCCTAACCCTAACCCTAACCCTAACCCTAACCCTAACCCTAACCCTAACCCTAACCCTAACCCTAACCCTAACCCTAACCCTAACCCTAACCCTAACCCTAACCCTAACCCTAACCCTAACCCTAACCCTAACCCTAACCCTAACCCTAACCCTAACCCTAACCCTAACCCTAACCCTAACCCTAACCCTAACCCTAACCCTAACCCTAACCCTAACCCTAACCCTAACCCTAACCCTAACCCTAACCCTAACCCTAACCCTAACCCTAACCCTAACCCTAACCCTAACCCTAACCCTAACCCTAACCCTAACCCTAACCCTAACCCTAACCCTAACCCTAACCCTAACCCTAACCCTAACCCTAACCCTAACCCTAACCCTAACCCTAACCCTAACCCTAACCCTAACCCTAACCCTAACCCTAACCCTAACCCTAACCCTAACCCTAACCCTAACCCTAACCCTAACCCTAACCCTAACCCTAACCCTAACCCTAACCCTAACCCTAACCCTAACCCTAACCCTAACCCTAACCCTAACCCTAACCCTAACCCTAACCCTAACCCTAACCCTAACCCTAACCCTAACCCTAACCCTAACCCTAACCCTAACCCTAACCCTAACCCTAACCCTAACCCTAACCCTAACCCTAACCCTAACCCTAACCCTAACCCTAACCCTAACCCTAACCCTAACCCTAACCCTAACCCTAACCCTAACCCTAACCCTAACCCTAACCCTAACCCTAACCCTAACCCTAACCCTAACCCTAACCCTAACCCTAACCCTAACCCTAACCCTAACCCTAACCCTAACCCTAACCCTAACCCTAACCCTAACCCTAACCCTAACCCTAACCCTAACCCTAACCCTAACCCTAACCCTAACCCTAACCCTAACCCTAACCCTAACCCTAACCCTAACCCTAACCCTAACCCTAACCCTAACCCTAACCCTAACCCTAACCCTAACCCTAACCCTAACCCTAACCCTAACCCTAACCCTAACCCTAACCCTAACCCTAACCCTAACCCTAACCCTAACCCTAACCCTAACCCTAACCCTAACCCTAACCCTAACCCTAACCCTAACCCTAACCCTAACCCTAACCCTAACCCTAACCCTAACCCTAACCCTAACCCTAACCCTAACCCTAACCCTAACCCTAACCCTAACCCTAACCCTAACCCTAACCCTAACCCTAACCCTAACCCTAACCCTAACCCTAACCCTAACCCTAACCCTAACCCTAACCCTAACCCTAACCCTAACCCTAACCCTAACCCTAACCCTAACCCTAACCCTAACCCTAACCCTAACCCTAACCCTAACCCTAACCCTAACCCTAACCCTAACCCTAACCCTAACCCTAACCCTAACCCTAACCCTAACCCTAACCCTAACCCTAACCCTAACCCTAACCCTAACCCTAACCCTAACCCTAACCCTAACCCTAACCCTAACCCTAACCCTAACCCTAACCCTAACCCTAACCCTAACCCTAACCCTAACCCTAACCCTAACCCTAACCCTAACCCTAACCCTAACCCTAACCCTAACCCTAACCCTAACCCTAACCCTAACCCTAACCCTAACCCTAACCCTAACCCTAACCCTAACCCTAACCCTAACCCTAACCCTAACCCTAACCCTAACCCTAACCCTAACCCTAACCCTAACCCTAACCCTAACCCTAACCCTAACCCTAACCCTAACCCTAACCCTAACCCTAACCCTAACCCTAACCCTAACCCTAACCCTAACCCTAACCCTAACCCTAACCCTAACCCTAACCCTAACCCTAACCCTAACCCTAA